>NW_028318081.1:2072500-2119966 GCF_062004578.1 Staurois parvus
TGAAATGCTGTGGCATGACCTTAAGAGAGCGATTCACACCAGACATCCCAAGAATATTGCTACACTGAAACAGTTTTGTGAAGAGGAGTGGTCCAAAATTACTCCAGATCGTTGTGTAGGTCTGATCTGCAACTACAGGAAACGTCTGGTTGAGGGTATTGCTGCCAAAGGAGGGTTAACCAGTTATTAAGTCCAAAGGTTCACATACTTTTTCCTCCCTGCACTGTGAATGTTTACATATTATGTGCAATTAAACCATGGCAACATCTAATGTTTGTGTAGTATTATGTTCAGCAGACTGTGTTCTTCTATTGTTGTGACTTAGATGACGTTCAGAGCACATTTTATGCCCAATTCATGCAAAACTCCACGTAATCCCAAGGGGTTCACATACTTTTTCTTGCAACTGTATATATATATATATATATATAGTTGAAATGCGTTTTTACTACAAAATATATGAAAAATATTTTTAAAAATACATTTCAAATATTTATTTATTTTAGGTACTTATATAGCGCTGTCAATTTCCGCAGCGCTTTACATATATATTGTACATTCACATCAGTCCCTAACCCTCAAGGGGCGTACAATCTCAGGTCCCTAACTCACATTCATACATACACATACTAGGGACAATTTAGACAGGAACCAAATAACCTGCCAGCATGTCTTTGGAGTGTGGGAGGAAAACAAAATTACCCAGAGGAAACCCACGCAGGCACAGGGAGAACATGCAAACTCCAGGCAGGTGGTGCCGTGGTTGGGATTTGAACCAACAACCCTAGTACTGCCAGGCGGAAGTGCTAACCATTTAGCCACCGTGCTGTAATTCTTTAAAAATACAGATCTACATTTTTGGAATGCATATACAAATATATGTAAAATGTTAAAATTACTATTTTATATGTTAAAAAAAAATCTGAAAAATGTATTTAAAAAATATATATTTTTAAAAATATACTTTTAAATATATTCTTCAGATTTTGTTTTAACATATAAAAAAGAAATGTTAACATATTTTACATATATGTTAAAAAAAATCTGAAGAATATTTAAAAATACATTTTTAAAAATATATATTTTTTAAATATATTCTTCAGATTTTTTTTTTAACAGTGGAGGGTGGGGGGGGGTTATGCAAGCAAGCGGAACTTCCCTTTTTGGATGAGGTTCCACTTAACATTTGAACAAAACAAAATCAGGTAAAGTTCTATTAAATCAGTATTAAACCCAAAAGCAAACATTTATTATATTAACAGCTTACCAATTCTTAAATGTGATGACTGCATTAGTTTTCTATCTTGGGCTTTTTTTTCTTTATTTTTATCTGGTGATCAGCCAGTTATTCTGTTATTTTTCAAATGAACAAGCTCTCCAGCAGAATTTATCAGTTTACATGGATGATACAAACCATTTCTCGCTGACATGGGGGCTTACAACGATCAGCTTTTATTCATTCATGTAAAACCTATAGAGGTAGCCAGGTCAGACAGGTCTTTCTCACTTCATCTACATTACATGAAGGGGGGGGGCTGAGGCGATTAGTAGTTTACAGGACACTATATTTGAGGTAAGATCAACAGCTATTTACTGAAAATTTTCTTAGATCCCCCCCCCCCCCCCCAATTTATCAAAAATTTCATGGGTTTAGGTAGCCTATAGGCTGCATTCACACCTGAGCAATGCGTTCCATCGCTTTTTTAACCACGTTTTTGGCATTCATAGGGCAGCCTATTCATTTCAATGGGCTCTCCCTAGGCACGACAAACCCGCCAAAGTAGTTAATGTACCTTTTTTCGGCATTGAGCCTAGCACATTTTACGTTGCATTTTGACGCGTTTTTGTCGCACGACAAACAGGCAATAAAATGTGGGACTGCTATGTGCATTTGGAGTGCCATTATAAAATATTGGCACCACAGGCGTAATACACGCTTTGCCATGCTTTTCCAAAAACTCGGGCAGACGCATGCGTTTGAATGTGACTTTAATGGCTACAGGGCTGCATTTATTTTTGTTTTTTACATCTGATAGGAGTTTGATTTTAATATGACAGAGTACAAACAAGAATAAAAATACTCTTGTTTCATCTTTATAGTCAAGAACCAGAAAAACAAGAATCAATACAATTTATTGTCACATTGCAACATTTGTGACATTACTCTGTGATGTAATTATATTAGATTACAGCCACACAAATATTTTTTATTCAGCTTTAATATAACACAATGGGGTTGTTTCCCAATACACAGTGCTCAGCATCAATGAGTCCACCCCTTTTGAAAAGTAAAATTTTCATCAATATCTCAATAAAAATAAGAACAATTTCCACCATTGTGACAAGACTGACTTCTCTAGAACATTTGTTCGGCTCATTACATGGCAGTAAGGGTGATAATAGAACTTAGATGAGAAAATCTTCAGTTTTACTCCAATTAGTTGATGCAAAAATGGATCCCCCCCCACAACAAGAACCCCTCCATCTAGTATTCTGTATGACCTCCATGATTTGTAAGGGCAGCACCGAGTCTTCTAGGCAAGGAATGAACAGGTTGGCGACATATTGCAACATCGATCTTTTTCCGTTCTTCAAGAACGATCTCTTTTAGAGCCTGTATGCTGGATGGAGAGTGATGCTCTACTGGTCTCTTCAGAATTCCCCATAGGTGTTGGATTGGGATCAGATCAGGAGACATATTTGGCCACTAAATCACTTTCACCCGGTTCTTCTTCGGAAATGCAACAGTGGCCTTAGATGTGTGTTTTGGATCATTGTCATGTTGTAAAAGTGCCCGACGGCCAAGGGCATGGAGTGATGGTAGCATCTTCTCTTTCAATATAGAGCAGTACATCTGTGAATTCATGATAACATCAATGAAATGCAGCTCCCAACACCAGCAGCACTCATGCAGCCCCACAGAAGGACACTGCCACCACCATGTTTCACAGTAGGCACCATGCATTTTGCTTTGAACTCCTCATCTTTGCGATGCCATACAGTTTTGAAGTCATCAGTTCCAAAAACATTTATCTTGGTTTCATCACTCCAGAGTACAGAGTCCCAGTAGTCTTCTTTTTCAGCATGGGCCCTGGCAAATTCTAGGCGAGCTTTTTGTGCATGGGCTTTAGGAGAGGCTTCCTTTGTGGACAACACCCATGCATGCCATTCCTCTGCAGTGTACGCCATATTGTGTCACAGGAAACAATCACCCCAGTTTGGCTTTCTACTTCTTTAGCTAAACTTACATAGCAATTTTCTTCAATCCTTCTCATCAGAAGACGCTCTTGTCGAGGTGTTAAGTTGCGTGGACAGCCTGGATGTCTCTGTGAGATGGTTCCATCTTTGTTAAATTTTTGTATCCCTTTTGCTCCAGTATTTTAACTGATAAGTAAAGCTTTGCTGATCTTCTTGTAGCCTTCACCTTTCTTGTGTAAAGAAATTATTTGCGTTCTCAGGCCTTGTGACATTTCTCCTCCATGTGGTGCCATTGCTGACAGCATGAAATGGGAGGGGTTTTCTTTGTTAAGCAACTCCCTTTTATAATCACCTGTCTGCTGGACACCTGTTTCATAAATAAATAGACTCACTTGGAGTTGAATTCTTGTTAATAATAATAAAAAGCCTACTTGTCTTTAGTAATTCAACCCCGAGTCAATTCAGTAAGGAATAAAACATGTACTGCTTTCATTGCTGCACGTTTTTGATCATTGCAACTTAAAAGAAGATGTCCCATTCCCCAAAGCATCCATCATAGTAGGAGTCTCCAAACTTTTCAGTACGAGAGCCACATAGCAGTGATGGGCCACACCCCCCCATTCGGTTCACGTTCAAACATTCGAACCAAATGAAAGTTCCACCGCGAACTTTGAACAGGGACAATTCACTAAGTATCATCTGAGTATGCAGTAAGAAGATACCGCACAGCTGATAAGAACATTCTTTAATGTTTCAGCTGTCAGCGGGGTTCCCCAATAACAGCTAAATGTAGAAAGAAACAATTTAAATTTTTAATGCTTGCCCCCCCCCCCCATCCATACCAAGCACTTTGGGTCACCTGTGGATTTTGAGGGGAACCCCCATGCCAAAATTTGTTTTAAAATGGCATGGGGGTCCCCCCTGAAATCCATACCAGACCCTTATCTGAGCGTGCAGCCTGGCAGAACAGGAAAGGACTGGGATGAGCGAGTGCCCCCTCCTGAACCATACCAAGCCACATACCCTCAACATGGGGGGGTGCTCCCCCTCCCCAAAGCACCCCGTCCTTATGTTGATGGGGACAAGGCCCCTTCCCCACAACCGTGGTTGGTGGTTGTGGGGGTCTGCGGGCAGGGGGGCTTATCGGAATCTGGAAGCCCCCTTTAACAAGGAGGCCTCCAGATCCCGGCCCCCCCCATGTGAATGAGTATGGGGTACACGGTACCGCTACTCATTCACAAAATAAAAAGGGGGTAGTGTAAAAAATGAACAGTAGACAAGTCCTTTATTAAGAATTAAAAAAATGTCCCCCAAAGTAGATCCAACGTCAATCATGATCACCAACACCGACCCAAAAAAAGAAAAGAAAAAAAAAAAAACGCTTCTGCCCTCTGACACCTGCACCGGGATGAGAGTTCTTAAATACTGTGATGACATCACAAGGACACAGGGTAACCCCCGCCCCCTTGTGACATTACCATACGCTGTGATTGGCCAAAGCATTGCTGTGGTCAGGTGCATTGCTTTGGCCAATCACAATGCACTGTCAGGGTGCAGTGTATTGTGGTGTGCGGCAGGCAAACACCCTTAACGTTCATGTGTTTGCTGAACACACGAATGGCCGATGTTCGAGTCAAACTTATGTTCGACTCAGGGTCCTCATCAGGGTCCCTATCAAAGTCCTCCCTTACATCAGTGTCCCCTTTACATGAGGGTCCCTCATCAGTGTGCTCCTAACATCAGGATCCCCATCAGATTCTATATTACATCAGGGTCCCCAACAGAGGCTCCCCTTGCATCAGCATCCTCTTACATCAGATTCCCTATCAGTGCCCCCCTAACATCAGAATCCCCATCAGATTCCCCATTACATCAGGGTCCTCTTTGGTGCCCCCCTTATATCAGGGTCCCCATCTGATTCCCCCTTACATCAGGGTCCTCACTGGTACCCCCTTTACATCAGGGTTCCCATCAAATTCCCCCTTACATCAGCGTGCCCTCTGAAGCCCCCCTTACATTAGCTTCCTCATCAGTGCCCCCCTACATCAGGGTCCCCATTGGAGACCTCCTCACATCAGGGTCCCCATTGGAGACCTCCTCACTTCAGGATCCCCATTGGAGACCTCCTCACATCAGGGTCCCCATCAGAGTCCAATTTATAAACAGGTTTCTCAACTGTACCCCCCTTACATCAGGGTCCCCTTCAGAGTCCCCCTTACATTAGAGTCCCCATCAGAGCCCCCCCCCACATCAGTGTACCCATCAGAACCTCCTTACATCAGAGTCCCCCCTAGCAGTTAATGTTAGTTATGGTTATTATACAGGATTTATATAGCTCCATCAGTTTGCTCAGCGCTTTACAATATAACGGGAGACAATACAGCAACAATACAATAACATAAGATGATTAAGAGGGCCTTGCTCATAAGAGCTTACAATCTAATAAGGTGGGGCAAGTGGTACAAATGTTATAACTGTGGGGGATGAGGAGTTAAAGATTCAGTTGTTAGTTGGAGGAGTGATAGGATCCCATGAAGGTGCCCTTCTCTGTAATTGTTCCAGTTCACTAATATCCTTTCCATGAACTGGTGCCCAAAATCTTATTATATTTATTACAGACGTTTATATATATAGCACAACGATTTTATGCCGTGCTTTACATATTGTACATTTACCTCCATTCCTGCCCTCAAGGAGCGTACAATATAAGGTCCCCAACTCACATTCATACATACACATACTAGGGCCAATTTGGAGAGGAGCCAATGAACCTACCAGCATGTCTTTGGAGTGTGGGAGGAAACCGGAGTGTGACGGGCACGGCGTCAGACCCCCAGCCCTTCTCACCAACTTGTGACCGAAGACTAGCCAATCTAAAACCGTGCTGTCACATGCCTAACAATGCCACGCTCAGCTGCACCCTGCACAAAGATTTTCCAGCTCACTGGACCACAATCTATGTGCCGCAGCCTGAGAGCGATTGTTACTGGGTCAGGTTAATTACGCAATTAACCCTTCACACTGCCACCACCACCTTTTTTTTGTACAGAGAAGGAGGAAACTCACCAATATTAGCAGTAACACTATGATGTTTCAATAAGCGTCTGTATACACACTGTCACCTCAGGCAGACCTATGCAGAAGTTTAAAACACACAGTAGCGCTCTTCAGAGACAGGGATTCTTAGTTTGCATCAAGAACTTTAGAAACAGTTCACACTTTTCAGAAAATAGGATTTATTACTAAAAAGGTCAAAATGGTGCAATAAAAATATTTACAGAAAAAGATGTAGCCAATATATATATATATATATATATATATATATATATATATATACACACAGAGCAACAACACAACAGGGAGATAACAGAAATAAGTTTAGAGAGGTAGAGTACTTGCCAAAGTCCTTGGTTAAGCAGATCAAGTGTCCTGCACAAAAGGGTACCGTTCTCCCAAGTTGATTCCTGATGTTAAAAAGGGAGAATCTCTCATCTTACCTCTCTCAGGCCTGACAGCCTGTTTTCTAGTCCACCAGCAGGGGGTGTCTACTGAAGCCAAGGGCCAATCGCCTCATTTGGGGAGAGGTGTTTAGGCGGAGACCCAGGCTAGGACAAAATCCCTCCTAAATTATACCCTGGTCAATAACCTTCCATAGGTACATGTAGCATCCTATCCTCTGGTAGGATACTGTGCAGAATGATATTCTGAACGTCCAGACACCAAATATGACATATTTGCTTGGGACGGTTAAGGAGATATCGCTTTCTGCTCTCGGGTAGAGGTAATCTAGGGATGTAAGGTATCAGGTGACTCGCATTAAACTGACCTGTCTGAATATATGCTCTGTTTTATTGTACATATTTCCTGCTGAAAGATATGAAATTGTATAAAAAAGTGGTTTCACATGGGATGCAGGTTTTACTGCTATTCCAGAATGCTTTCAAGTCCAGTGACTGACGGGTTTATAGCTTTACGATCAGTTCAGAGCAAGAGTCTGCCAGACACACTGGAATCAGCTAATTGAGTTTACAACCATGAAGTGTATCCAGCTGTGCCGGATGCACTCCTGAACTCAGCCACACCTGACCACATGCCATTCAACAGGAAGGGAGGGGGGGACTGATTTGGAGTGAGATTGACACAAGATGGAGGATCTTTAGCAAAATGGATCTCCGCGTCCATATTTGTACGTACAATTGCTACACGGAGTACCCGGAGGAAACCCATACAAGCACAGTGAGAACATGCACACTCCAGGCAGACATTTCACATAGGGATATACAACCCCGTTTTCTATCCATTTACAAACACAGTTACATGCTGTCTGGTTACTTGGCACTTTACATAAATCCGAATATTCAAAGACAGTTTTCTATCAATGCCCTTTGCAAACACAGTGTGATCATTTCACCACCTCTAATGAAATCATCAGGTGCGTATGCCCTTATCTTTTTTGGATAAACAGCTCCTTTCATTTGATTAGAACAATTAAGTTTTTATGCCAAGTTCATCAAAATATTGATCGGCACTCATGGCTCATTGTTCTGGAATGGTTTGGTAAGGTGTGGGGACCTTGCAATGAGTACTTGTCTGTTAAAAATATACTTGATTTCTCAATGTCATTTCTGTAGAAACTGTATAAAATAATGTAGTGTCCATTGTGGAACCCTGTAACTGGAGGTATTGTGGGGAATTCATAAAGAGTGTCTCTAGTATTCTAGTGTGCCTTACATCAGGGTCCTTATAAGAGTACCTCCCTACATCAGTGTCCCACATACATGAGGGTCCCCATCAGTGCTCCCCTTACATCACGATCCCCAGCAGATTCTATATTACATCAGGGTCCCCATCAGAGTTTCCCCCTACATCAGGGTCTCCAATGAAGCCCCCCTTAGATCAGGGTCTTCATTAAAGCCCCCCTTACATCAGGATCTCCATCAGAGCCATCCTTATTTCAAGGTCCCCATCAGAGTCCCCCTTACCTTAGAATCCCCCTTGCAGTAGCCCCCCTCTTACATCAGGGTCCCCATCATATTTCCCCTCTTCATCAGGGACCCCATCCGAGTCCCCCTTACAGCAGGGTCCCAATTAAAATCCTGCTTTATTTCATGTTCTACATCAGTGCTCCCCTTACATCAGAATCCCCATCAGATTCCCCATTACATCAGGGTCCTCGTTGGTGCCCCCCTTACATCAGGGTCCCCATCAGATTCCCCCTTACATCAGGGTCCCCATCAGATTCCCCCTTACATCAGGATGCCCTCTGAAGCCCCCCTTACATCAGGGTCCTCATCAGTGCCCCCCTTACAGCAGGATCCCCATCAGTGCCCCCATTACTTTAGCTTCTCCATCAGAGTCCCCCTTACATCATGGTCCCCATTGGAGTCCTCCTCACATCACGATCCCCATCAGAGTCCAATTTATAAACAGGTTCTCATCTGTACCCCCCTTACATCATGGTCCCTTTCAGAGTACCCCTTACATTAGGGTCCCCATCGGAGCCTCCCCCCCACATCAGTGTACCCATCAGTGCCCCCTTACATCAGCTTCTCCATCAGAGTCCCCCTTAAAGCGGAGTTCCACCCAAAAGGGGAAGTTCCACTTTAAAGATTGGTCCCCCGCTCCCAAATAAGGATTGGCACCTTTGGGGATCGGGGGGGGGGGGAATGGGTACCCAAATTTGAATTGACAGGTACCCGCTCCCACTTCAGCTGTGATTGCCTAGGCAATTGGAAACGAAAGGGGTGTCCTCCCTCCCTCCCTCCCGAAGTCCTGTGGGACACGTGACAGGTCCCAGAAGACTACAGGACCATTCATGAAGCGCAGCACTACTCGTGCATGCGCAGTGGGTACCCAGCTGAAGCTGCAAGCTGTCACAGCCGGGTGCCCACATTGAAGATGCTGGCGCCTGGAATACAGGATGGCAGGTGAAACAGGCTGTGGGGAGGGCAACACGGGATCGTGGGACAGGTAAGTGGCTGTTTTTTAAAAGTCAGCAGCTACAGTTTTTGTAGTTGCTGACTTATTTTTTTACAAAGTGAGAGGAACTCCGCTTTAAATTATGGTCCCCATTGAAGCCACCTTGATATCCGGGTACCCACCAGGGCTCCACTTTATATCAGGGTCCCCATCAGAGACCCCCTTACGTCATGGTCCCCAATGTAGCAACCTTTACATCAGGCTCCCCTTTATATCAGGGTCCCCGTTAGAGATCCCCTTACATCAGGGTCCCTGTCAGAGACCCTTTTACAGCAGGGTCCCCAACAAAGTCCTCCTTACTTCAGGGTGCCTAACAAAGTCCTCCTTACTTCAGGGTCCCCATTAGAGCCCCCCTTTACGTCAGGGTCCCCATCAGAGTCACCCTTACATCAGGTTAAAGCAGACACCATAGGCAGCCTCTGCTGGCCTGAATCTTCTGCTTTTCCTAGATGATCATATCCTCGTCCCCATTCTTTATCACTTCTCAAGGGAGAATGAATTCAATTCAGTTAATCTTTCCCCTTGGTGGAGGTCCTCCATGCTCACTGTTAATTATATAATTTATTTATTACGGGTACTTATATAGCGCAGTCAATGTTAGTTATGATTATTATACAGGATTTATATCGCGCCAACAGTTTGCTCAGCGCTTTACAATATAAAGGGAGACAATACAGCTACATTACAATAAAATACAAGAGGATTAAGAGGACCTTGCACATAAGAGCTTACAATCTAATAAGGTGGGGCAAGTGGTACAAATGTTATAACTGTGGGGGATGAGGAGTTAAAAGTTCAGTTCTTATGCAGGCCATAGATGGGGAGAAAAACGGCCGATTTTTCTTTAAAACAACTAAAAATCGGTCGTTCAAGCGGCCAACGTTACCAGGAACAGTAAAAAAAATCGGCCAATTTTCATCCCGTCTACAGCCGGCAAAAAGTGTCCCTGCAGAGAGCTCCGCTATTTCTTTGACAGTTCTTTGACATTTACAGCGGTTGCAACAATGTATCTATTTGTAACCATTTCGGATACAGATGTTTTTATTCGGAAACAAATAGATACAATGTTGCAACCGCTGTAAATGTCAAAGAACTGTCAAAGAAATAGCGGAGCTGTTATAAAATAATGTAGTGTCCATTGTGGAACCCTGTAACTGGAGGTATTGTGGGGAATTCATAAAGAGTGTCTCTAGTATTCTAGTGTGCCTTACATCAGGGTCCTTATAAGAGTACCTCCCTACATCAGTGTCCCACATACATGAGGGTCCCCATCAGTGCTCCCCTTACATCACGATCCCCAGCAGATTCTATATTACATCAGGGTCCCCATCAGAGTTTCCCCCTACATCAGGGTCTCCAATGAAGCCCCCCTTAGATCAGGGTCTTCATTAAAGCCCCCCTTACATCAGGATCTCCATCAGAGCCATCCTTATTTCAAGGTCCCCATCAGAGTCCCCCTTACCTTAGAATCCCCCTTGCAGTAGCCCCCCTCTTACATCAGGGTCCCCATCATATTTCCCCTCTTCATCAGGGACCCCATCCGAGTCCCCCTTACAGCAGGGTCCCAATTAAAATCCTGCTTTATTTCATGTTCTACATCAGTGCTCCCCTTACATCAGAATCCCCATCAGATTCCCCATTACATCAGGGTCCTCGTTGGTGCCCCCCTTACATCAGGGTCCCCATCAGATTCCCCCTTACATCAGGGTCCCCATCAGATTCCCCCTTACATCAGGATGCCCTCTGAAGCCCCCCTTACATCAGGGTCCTCATCAGTGCCCCCCTTACAGCAGGATCCCCATCAGTGCCCCCATTACTTTAGCTTCTCCATCAGAGTCCCCCTTACATCATGGTCCCCATTGGAGTCCTCCTCACATCACGATCCCCATCAGAGTCCAATTTATAAACAGGTTCTCATCTGTACCCCCCTTACATCATGGTCCCTTTCAGAGTACCCCTTACATTAGGGTCCCCATCGGAGCCTCCCCCCCACATCAGTGTACCCATCAGTGCCCCCTTACATCAGCTTCTCCATCAGAGTCCCCCTTAAAGCGGAGTTCCACCCAAAAGGGGAAGTTCCACTTTAAAGATTGGTCCCCCGCTCCCAAATAAGGATTGGCACCTTTGGGGATCGGGGGGGGGGGGAATGGGTACCCAAATTTGAATTGACAGGCAACACGGGATCGTGGGACAGGTAAGTGGCTGTTTTTTAAAAGTCAGCAGCTACAGTTTTTGTAGTTGCTGACTTATTTTTTTACAAAGTGAGAGGAACTCCGCTTTAAATTATGGTCCCCATTGAAGCCACCTTGATATCCGGGTACCCACCAGGGCTCCACTTTATATCAGGGTCCCCATCAGAGACCCCCTTACGTCATGGTCCCCAATGTAGCAACCTTTACATCAGGCTCCCCTTTATATCAGGGTCCCCGTTAGAGATCCCCTTACATCAGGGTCCCTGTCAGAGACCCTTTTACAGCAGGGTCCCCAACAAAGTCCTCCTTACTTCAGGGTGCCTAACAAAGTCCTCCTTACTTCAGGGTCCCCATTAGAGCCCCCCTTTACGTCAGGGTCCCCATCAGAGTCACCCTTACATCAGGTTAAAGCAGACACCATAGGCAGCCTCTGCTGGCCTGAATCTTCTGCTTTTCCTAGATGATCATATCCTCGTCCCCATTCTTTATCACTTCTCAAGGGAGAATGAATTCAATTCAGTTAATCTTTCCCCTTGGTGGAGGTCCTCCATGCTCACTGTTAATTATATAATTTATTTATTACGGGTACTTATATAGCGCAGTCAATGTTAGTTATGATTATTATACAGGATTTATATCGCGCCAACAGTTTGCTCAGCGCTTTACAATATAAAGGGAGACAATACAGCTACATTACAATAAAATACAAGAGGATTAAGAGGACCTTGCACATAAGAGCTTACAATCTAATAAGGTGGGGCAAGTGGTACAAATGTTATAACTGTGGGGGATGAGGAGTTAAAAGTTCAGTTCTTATGCAGGCCATAGATGGGGAGAAAAACGGCCGATTTTTCTTTAAAACAACTAAAAATCGGTCGTTCAAGCGGCCAACGTTACCAGGAACAGTAAAAAAAATCGGCCAATTTTCATCCCGTCTACAGCCGGCAAAAAGTGTCCCTGCAGAGAGCTCCGCTATTTCTTTGACAGTTCTTTGACATTTACAGCGGTTGCAACAATGTATCTATTTGTAACCATTTCGGATACAGATGTTTTTATTCGGAAACAAATAGATACAATGTTGCAACCGCTGTAAATGTCAAAGAACTGTCAAAGAAATAGCGGAGCTCTCTGCAGGGACACTTTTTGCCGGACTGGAATTCTTCTTCATCCTCTACTTCTTCCTCTTCTTCTTCATCTTCTTCATCCTCTTCTTCATCCTCTTCTTCATCTTCTTCTTCCTCTTCTTCATCTTCTTCATCCTCTTCTTCTTCTTCCTCTTCTTCATCATCTTCTTCATCCTCTTCTTCTTCTTCATCCTCTTCTTCATCCTCTTCTACTTCCTCTTCTTCTTCCTCTTCTTCTTCATCCTCTTCTTCTTCTTCCTCTTCCTCTTCTTCTTCATCCTCTTCTTCATCCTCTTCTTCTTCCTCTTCTTCTTCTTCCTCTTCCTCTTCTTCTTCCTCTTCTTCTTCATCCTCGTCTTCTTCTTCCTCTTCTTCTTCATCCTCTTCTTCTTCATCCTCTTCTTCTTCTTCATCCTCTTCTTCTTCACCCTCTTCTTCCTCTTCTTCTTCATCCTCTTCTTCTTCTTCCTCTTCTTCATCCTCTTCTTCATCCCCTTCTTCCTCTTCTTCTTCTTCTTCTTCATCCTCTTCTTCTTCCTCTTCCTCTTCTTCTTCTTCTTCTTCTTCATCCTCTTCTTTTTTTTCTTCTTCTTTTTGTCTTCCTCTTGCAGGTCACTGCTCATGCGCAGATTTTTTATCGGTAAAAAGATTGTCCGATTTGCCCATAATTGCCACGAAATTTCCAACTTTACCGATAAAAAAAATCTGCAAAATACCGAAAAATGGCCGAACAATGAACCCACTAACGATCCGAAAATCGGCCGATTTTATTTTCGGCCGAAAAATCGCCCGATTTTCGACACATCTATGGCCTGCATTAGTTGGAGGAGTGATAGGATCCCATGAAGTTGCCCTTCTCTGTAATTCTTCCAGTTCACTAATATCTTTTCCATGAACTGGTGCCCAAAATCTTATTATATTTATTACAGACGTTTATATATATAGCACAACAATTTTATGCCGTGCTTTACATATTGTACATTTACCTCCATTCCTGCCCTCAAGGAGCGTACAATATAAGGTCCCCAACTCACATTCATACATACACATACTAGGGCCAATTTGGAGAGGAGCCAATGAACCTACCAGCATGTCTTTGGAGTGTGGGAGGAAACTCATACAAGCACAGTGAGAACATGCACACTCCAGGCAGACATTTCCCATAGGTATACAGTGGGGATCGAAAGTTTGGGCACCCCAGCTAAAAATTTGTATTAATGTGCATAAAGAAGCCAAGGAAAGATGGAAAAATCTCCAAAAGGCATCAAATTACAGATTAGACATTCTTATAATATGTCAACAAAAGTTAGATTTTATTTCCATCATTTACACTTTCAAAATAACAGAAAACGAAAAAATGGCGTCTGCAAAAGTTTGGGCACCCTGCAGAATTTATAGCATGCACTGCCCCCTTTGCAAAGCTGAGACCTGCCAGTGTCATGGATTGTTCTCAATCATCACCTGGGAAGACCAGATGATGTCAATCTCAAAGGTTTTAAATGCCCAGACTCATCTGACCTTGCCCCAACAATCAGCACCATGGGTTCTTCTAAGCAGTTGTCTAGAGAACTGAAACTGAAAATAGTTGACGCTCACAAAGCTGGAGAAGGCTATAAGAAGATAGCAAAGCGTTTTCAGATGTCAATATCCTCTGTTCGGAATGTAATTAAGAAATGGCAGTCATCAGGAACAGTGGAAGTTAAAGCAAGATCTGGAAGACCAAGAAAAATATCAGACAGAACAGCTCGCAGGATTGTGAGAAAAACAATTCAAAACCCACGTTTGACTGCACGATCCCTCCAGAAAGATCTGGCAGACACTGGAGTTGTGGTACACTATTCCACTATAAAGAGATACTTGTACAAATATGGTCTTCATGGAAGAGTCATCAGAAGAAAACCTCTTCTACGTCCTCACCACAAAAATCATCGTTTGAACTTTGTAAATGAACTTATAGACAAGCCTGATGCATTTTGGAAACAAGTTCTGTGGACTGATGAGGTTAAAATTGAACTTTTTGGCCGGAATGAGCAAAGGTACCTTTGGAGAAGAAGGGGCACAGAATTTAATGAAAAGAACCTCTGTCCAACTGTTAAGCATGGGGTTGGATCAATCATGCTTTGGGGTTGTGTTGCAGCCAGTGGCACAGGGAACATCTCACGAGTAGAACGAAAAATGGATTCAATAAAATTTCAGCAATTTTTGGATGGTAACTTGATGCCATCTGTGAAAAAGCTGAAGTTAAAGAGAGGATGGCTTCTACAAATGGATAATGATCCTAAACACACCTCGAAATCCACGGGGGATTACATCAAGAGGCGTAAATTGAAGGTTTTGCCATGGCCTTCACAATCTCCTGACCTCAACATAATTGAAAATCTATGGATAGACCTTAAAAGAGCAGTGCGTGACAGACAGCCCAGAAATCTCAAAGAACTGGAAGACTTTTGTAAGGAAGAATGGGCAAAGATACCTCAAACAAGAATTGAAAGACTCTTGGCTGGCTACAAAAAGCGTTTACAAGCTGTGATACTTGCCAAAGGGGGCAGTACAAGATATTAACTCTGCAGGGTGCCCAAACTTTTGCAGACGCCATTTTTTTGTTTTTGTTATTTTGAAAGTGTAAATGATGGAAATAAAATCTAACTTTTGTTGACATATTATAAGAATGTCTAATCTGTAATTTGATGCCTTTTGGAGATTTTTCCATCTTTCTTTGGCTTCTTTATGCACATTAATACAAATCTTTAGCTGGGGTGCCCAAACTTTCAATCCCCACTGTATATAGGCCCCGTTTTCTATCCATTTATAGTTACATGCTGTCTGGTTACTTGGCACTTTACATAAATCCGAATATTCAAAGACAGTTTTCTATCAATGCCCTTTGCAAACACAGTGTGATCATTTCACCACCTCTAATGAAATCATCAGGTGCGTATGCCCTTATCTTTTTTGGATAAACAGCTCCTTTCATTTAATTAGAACAATTATGTTATTATGCCAAGTTCATCAGAATATTGACCGGCACTCATGGCTCATTGTTCAGGAATGGTTTGGTAAGGTGTGGAGACCTTGCAATGAGTACTTGTCTGTTAAAAATATACTTGATTTCTCAATGTCATTTCTGTAGAAACTGTATAAAAAAATGTAGTGTCCATTGTGGAACCCTGTAACTGGAGGTATTGTGGGGAATTCATAAAGAGTGTCTCTAGTATTCTAGTGTGCCTTACATCAGGGTCCTTATAAGAGTACCTCCTTACATCAGTGTCCCACATACATGAGGGTCCCCATCAGTGCTCCCCTTACATCAGGATCCCCATCAGATTCTATATTACGTCAGGTTCCCCATACATCAGGGTCCCCATTGGAGCCCCCCTTAGGTCAGGGTCCTCATCAGAGCCCCCCTTACATCAGGATTAGAGATGAGCGAATCGAACTTGGCGAAGTGGAATTCATTTCGAATATTAGGAAAAATTCGATTCGCATCGAATCCGAATTTTAGCCAACTTCGGATGCACGAATCGAATTTTCCCCGATCAGCCGGCAAAAGTGTCACTGCAGAGAGCTCCGCTATTTCTGACAGTTCTCTGACAGTTCTGACAGTTCATTTACAGCGGTTGAAACATTGTATCTATTTGTTTCCATTTAGGATACAGATGTTTTTATTCAGAAATAAATAGATACAATGTTTCAACCGCTGTAAATGAACTGTGAGAACTGTCAGAAATAGCGGAGCTCTCTGCAGATACACTTTTTGCTGTACTGGAATTCTTCTTCTTTTCATTCTTCTTCTTTTCATTCTTCTTCTTCTTCTTCTTCTTTTCATTCTTCTTTTCATTCTTCTTCTTCTTCTTTTCATTCTTCTTCTTCTTCTTTTCATTCTTCTTTTCATTCTTCTTCTTCTTCTTTTCATTCTTCTTTTCATTCTTCTTATTCTTCTTTTCATTCTTCTTCTTCTTCTTTTCATTCTTCTTTTCATTCTTCTTCTTCTTCTTTTCATTCTTCTTCTCCTTCTTTTCATTCTTCTTTTCATTCTTCTTCTTCTTTTCATTCTCCTTCTCTTTCTTCTTTTCATTCTTCTTCTTCTTCTTTTCATTCTTCTTCTTCTTTTCATTCTTCTTTTCATTCTTCTTCTTTTCATTCTTCTTCTTCTTCTTTTCATTCTTCTTCTTCTTCTTTTCATTCTTCTTTTCATTCTTCTTCTTCTTCTTTTCATTCTTCTCCTTTTCATTCTTCTTCCTCTTCTTTTCATTCTTCTAATTCTTCTTCTTTTCATTCTTCTTCTTTTCATTCTTCTTTTCATTCTTCTTCTTCTTCTTTTCATTCTTCTTCTTCTTTTCATTCTTCTTCTTCTTCTTTTCATTCTTCTTCTTCTTCTTTTCATTCTTCTCATTCTTCTTTTAATTCTTCTTTTCATTCTTCTTCTCATTCTTCTTTTCATTCTTCTTCTTCTTCTTTTCATTCTTCTTCTTCTTCTTTTCATTCTTCTTCTTTTCATTCTTCTTTTCATTCTCCTTCTTCTTCTTTTCATTCTTCTTCTTCTTCTTCTTTTCATTCTTCTTTTCATTCTTCTTCTTCTTCTTTTCGTTCTTCTTTTTCTTCTTCTTCTTCTTTTCATTCTTCTTTTCATTCTTCTTATTCTTCTTTTCATTCTTCCTCTTCTTCTTTTCATTCTTCTTTTCATTCTTCTTCTTCTTCTTTTCATTCTTCTTCTTCTTCTTTTCATTCTTCTTTTCATTCTTCTTCTTCTTCTTTTCATTCTTCTTCTTTTCATTCTTCTTTTCATTCTTCTCATTCTTCTTTTCATTCTTCTTTTCATTCTTCTTCTTCTTCTTTTCATTCTTCTTCTTCTTCTTTTCATTTTTTTTTCATTCTTCTTCTTCTTCTTCTTTTTCTTCTTTTCATTCTTCTTCTTCTTTTCATTCTTCTTTTCATTCTTCTTCTTCTTCTTTTCATTCTTCTTCTTTTCATTCTTCTTCTTCTTCTTCTTTTCATTCTTCTTTTCATTCTTCTCATTCTTCTTTTCAGTCTTCTTTTCATTCTTCTTCTCATTCTTCTTTTCATTCTTCTTCTTCTTCTTTTCATTCTTCTTCTTCTTTTCATTCTTCTTTTCATTCTTCTTCTTCTTCTTTTCATTCTTCTTCTTCTTTTCATTCTTCTTCTTCTTCTTTTCATTCTTCTTTTCATTCTTCTTCTTCTTATTTTAATTCTTCTTCTTCTTCTTTTCATTCTTCTTCCTCTTCTTTTCATTCTTCTTTTCATTATTCTTCTTCTTCTTCTTTTCATTCTTCTTCTTCTTCTTTTCATTCTTCTTCTTCTTCTTTTCATTCTTCTTTTAATTCTTCTTTTCATTCTTCTTCTCATTCTTCTTTTCATTCTTCTTCTTCTTCTTTTCATTCTTCTTCTTCTTCTTTTCATTCTTCTTCTTCTTTTCATTCTTCTTCTTCTTCTTCTTTTCATTCTTCTTTTCATTCTCCTTCTTCTTCTTTTCATTCTTCTTCTTCTTCTTTTCATTCTTCTTCTTCTTCTTCTTTTCATTCTTCTTTTCATTCTTCTCATTCTTCTTTTAATTCTTCTTTTCATTCTTTTTCTCATTCTTCTTTTCATTCTTCTTCTTTTCATTCTTCTTCTTCTTCTTTTCATTCTTCTTCTTCTTTTCATTATTCTTCTTCTTCTTCTTTTCATTCTTCTTTTCATTCTTCTTCTTCTTTTCATTCTTCTTCATCTTCTTTTCATTCTTCTTCTTCTTCTTTTCATTCTTCTTTTCATTCTTCTTCTTCTTCTTTTCATTCTTCTTTTCATTCTTCTTCTTCTTTTCATTCTTCTTTTCATTCTTCTCATTCTTCTTTTCATTCTTCTTTTCATTCTTCTTCTTTTCATTCTTCTTCTTTTCATTCTTCTTTTCATTATTCTTCTTCTTCTTTTCATTCTTCTTCTTCTTCTTTTCATTCTTCTTCTTCTTCTTTTCATTCTTCTTCTTCTTTTCATTCTTCTTCTTCTTTTCATTCTTCTTCTTCTTCTTTTCATTCTTCTTCTTCTTCTTTTCATTCTTCTTCTTTTCATTCTTCTTTTCATTCTCCTTCTTCTTCTTTTCATTCTTCTTCTTCTTCTTCTTTTCATTCTTCTTTTCATTCTTCTTCTTCTTCTTTTCGTTCTTCTTTTTCTTCTTCTTCTTCTTTTCATTCTTCTTTTCATTCTTCTTATTCTTCTTTTCATTCTTCCTCTTCTTCTTTTCATTCTTCTTTTCATTCTTCTTCTTCTTCTTTTCATTCTTCTTCTTCTTCTTTTCATTCTTCTTTTCATTCTTCTTCTTCTTCTTTTCATTCTTCTTCTTTTCATTCTTCTTTTCATTCTTCTCATTCTTCTTTTCATTCTTCTTCTTCTTCTTTTCATTCTTCTTCTTCTTCTTTTCATTTTTTTTTCATTCTTCTTCTTCTTCTTTTTCTTCTTTTCATTCTTCTTCTTCTTTTCATTCTTCTTTTCATTCTTCTTCTTCTTCTTTTCATTCTTCTTCTTTTCATTCTTCTTCTTCTTCTTCTTTTCATTCTTCTTTTCATTCTTCTCATTCTTCTTTTCAGTCTTCTTTTCATTCTTCTTCTCATTCTTCTTTTCATTCTTCTTCTTCTTCTTTTCATTCTTCTTCTTCTTTTCATTCTTCTTTTCATTCTTCTTCTTTTCATTCTTCTTCTTCTTTTCATTCTTCTTCTTCTTCTTTTCATTCTTCTTTTCATTCTTCTTCTTCTTATTTTAATTCTTCTTCTTCTTCTTTTCATTCTTCTTCCTCTTCTTTTCATTCTTCTTTTCATTATTTTTCTTCTTCTTCTTCTTTTCATTCTTCTTCTTCTTCTTTTCATTCTTCTTCTTCTTCTTTTCATTCTTCTTCTTCTTCTTCTTTTCATTCTTCTTTTCATTCTTCTTCTTCTTCTTTTCATTCTTCTTCTTCTTCTTTTCATTCTTCTTCTTCTTCTTTTCATTCTTCTTTTCATTCTTCTTTTAATTCTTCTTTTCATTCTTCTTCTCATTCTTCTTTTCATTCTTCTTCTTCTTCTTTTCATTCTTCTTCTTCTTCTTTTCATTCTTCTTCTTCTTTTCATTCTTCTTCTTCTTCTTTTCATTCTTCTTTTCATTCTCCTTCTTCTTCTTTTCATTCTTCTTCTTCTTCTTTTCATTCTTCTTCTTCTTCTTCTTTTCATTCTTCTTTTCATTCTTCTCATTCTTCTTTTAATTCTTCTTTTCATTCTTTTTCTCATTCTTCTTTTCATTCTTCTTCTTCTTCTTTTCATTCTTCTTCTTCTTCTTTTCATTCTTCTTCTTCTTTTCATTCTTCTTCTTCTTCTTCTTTTCATTCTTCTTTTCATTCTTCTTCTTCTTCTTTTCATTCTTCTTCATCTTCTTTTCATTCTTCTTCTTCTTCTTTTCATTCTTCTTTTCATTCTTCTTCTTCTTCTTCTTTTCATTCTTCTTTTCATTCTTCTTCTTCTTTTCATTCTTCTTTTCATTCTTCTCATTCTTCTTTTCATTCTTCTTTTCATTCTTCTTCTTTTCATTCTTCTTCTTCTTTTCATTCTTCTTTTCATTATTCTTCTTCTTTTTTTCATTCTTCTTCTTCTTCTTCTCATTCTTCTTTTCATTCTTCTTCTTCTTCTTTTCATTCTTCTTCTTCTTCTTTTCATTCTTCTTCTTCTTTTCATTCTTCTTTTCATTCTTCTTCTTCTTCTTTTCATTCTTCTTCTTTTCATTCTTCTTTTCATTCTTCTTCTTCTTCTTCTTCTTCTTCGTCGTGCCCCGTGACTGCCCAAATGAGTGAAGTGTGCGGTGATTCTAAGATCGACGGCACTCATCTGCATGTCATACTGACTGACAGTATTATTTCTCTTCCCCAGCAGACTCCAAGGGCATTTAAATTAAAGGTACAGTGTTCTGCACTAATATAAAGGCTCTCTGAAGCCTAGAAACCCTTTAAATAAGTTAAATTCGTGGCGAATAAATTCGCATCGAATCGAATTTCTCCCGCAAATTCGGCGAATCAGCCGAATCGAATTTTTGAATAATTCGCTCATCTCTAATCAGGATCCCCATCAGACTCCATATTACATCAAGGTTCCCATCAAAGTCCCCCCATATATCAGCATCCCGTTACATCAGAGACTCCAGGATCCCCATCAGATTATATATTACATCTGAGTTTCCCCTTACAACAGGGTCCCCATTGAAGCCCCCCTTAGATCAGGGTCCCCATCAGAGCCCCCATTAGATCAGGGTCCCCATCAGAGTCGTCCATATATAAAAGTCTTGTATTGAACTGTATTGTTGCTGTATTGTCTCCCGTTATATTGTAAATTGCTGAGCAAACTGTTGGCGCTATATAAATCCTGTATAATAATAATAATAATATTAGGTCCCAATCAGAGTCCCCCTTACATCAGAACCCTCCTTACAGTAGCCCCCCCCCCCTTACATCAGAGACTCCATCAGATTCCTCCTTACATCAGGATCCCCATCAGATTCTATATTACATCAGTTTCCCCATCAGAGTTTCCCCCTACAACAGGGTCCCCATTGGAGCCACCCTTAGATCAGGGTCCCCATCAGATTCCCACTTTACATTAGGGACCCCATCGGGGTCCCCCTTACAGCAGGGTCCCTATCAGAGTTTCCGCTTACATCAGGGTCCCCATCAGAGTCATCTTTATATAAAAGAGTTCCCATCAGAGCCCCCCTTACATCAGGACACCTCCTTGAAGTAGCCCCCCCCCTTACATTAGGGTCACCATCAGATTCCCCCTTTATACCAGGGACCCCATCAGAGTCCCCCTTACAGCAGGATTCCAATTAAAATCTTGCTTTATTTCAGGTTCTATATAAGAGCCCCCCTTAGATCAGGATCTCCATCAGAGTCGTCTTTATATAAAAGCCCCAATCAGAGTCTCCCTTACATCAAAACCCTCCTTGCAGTAGCCCCCCCCCCCTTTACATCAAAGACTCCATCAGATTCCCCCATACATCAGGATCCCCATCAGATTCTATATTACATCAGTTTCCCCATCAGAGTTTCCCATTACAACAGGGTCGCCATTGGAGCCACCCTTAGATCAGGGTCCCCATCAGATTCCCCCTTTACATTAGGGACCCCATCAGGGTCCCCCTTACAGCAGGGTCCCCATCAGATTCTACATTACATCAGGGTCCCCATCAGAGTTTCCCCTTACATCAGAACACCTCCTTGCAGTAGCCCCCCCCCTTACATTAGGGTCACCATCAGAGTTTCCCCTTACAACAGGGTCCCCATTGGAGCCACCCTTAGATCAGGGTCCCCATCAGATTCCCCCTTTACATTAGGGACCCCATCAGGGTCCCCCTTACAGCAGGGTCCCCATCAGATTCTACATTACATCATTACATAAAACTGTGATGTGGGGGGTTGTGATGTCAAGGAGGGACTGTGATGTGAAGGGGGGTTGTGATGCAAGCGGGACTATAATGTTGGGGGGACTCTGATATGAAAGGGAGTTGTGATGTACAGGGGACTGTGAGAGGGGACATCCTCACAGATGCTGCTCACTTTGGGCTCTGTTCCTACCTGCACTCAGTCAACCTTGATAGTTATGTGTTCTCTGGTATGCTCACTGCTAATAACAAGTTCTAGAATTTTCTGTCTGTTGGTGGGTCTTGTCCCCTCTGCAGTCTGCGGTGTGCAGGAAGGGAGGAGATTGTGTGCTGTAACCTTTAGCAACCAATCAGTGAGCTGTAATGATATGCAGTAACCTCTAGCAACCAATTAGTAAGCACTAATAATTATTATTATTATAATACAGGATTTATATAGCAGCAACAGTCTGCTCAGTGCTTTACAATATAGCGGGAGACAATACAGCAACAATACAGTTCAATACAAGAGGGTTAGGAGGGCCCTAGTCCTTGGAGCTTACAATCTAAGAGATAAATAATAATGTGCAGTAACCTCTAGCATCAAATCAGTTTTCAGTAATTATGTGCAGTAACCTCTAGCAACCAATCAGTGAGTGGTAATGATGTGCAGTAACCTCTAAAAACCAATGGGTGAGTGGTAAGGATGTGCAGTAGTAGTAATTAATCAGTGAGCCATAATGCGTGCTGTAACCTCTAGGAACTAGTCAGTGAGCAGGAATGATATGCTGTAACCTCTGGCAACCAATCGCTGCCTGATCTGCTGCAGTAAACTGATTTTGAGTCTAGCTGCTATTTATTGTATGTCTCAGAGTAGGGGGCGTGGCTAGGAGGGGGGCAAAAAAATGTTTGCCCAGGGTCCAATCAATATTAAAGATGGCCCTGGAAAGACCTCAGTAATAAAAGAAAAATGAGATTCAGACCTCTGAAGAAAGAAAATGTTATCAACCAAACCTACGTGAATTTTAATTCAGTACCCCTGCTATAGACTTTTGATTAGTTGTGTGGTCACCAGAATAGAACTATTGAAACAATAGTGGTGCAGTGCTAAAAATAGTATGATCATAAAATATCTAAAAAAAGGGTACCAATAAAAGTTCATAAAATAGATATATGATAAACAGTCCAAAAGGTGACTATAGTGCCCTTAAGGTGCCTATTTTCCTGGTAAGCCAGTGCCTCTGCAGTGGTTATCGAAGAGTTGCGCACTCACCGGACGCGCAATTTAAATGCGCATATAACTGTAATTCCAGATGACCTCAGGATAAGCCAGGTGATGGGGTGACTTCCCTCTGAAGGGTAGGTGGTCATCAAGGGTAGGTGGTCATCAAAGCACTGCTGAGGTGTTATGGAAGACCAGGATGCTTCAATAGCGCCCTTCAGCTCTTCTGCATTGTTCGGTCTCATGTCTTTCATCTTTCTCTTGGCAGGTCAGGCGAGTTTGCTGGCCAATCAAGCACAGTAATCACACGGTCATTGAACCAGGTTTTGGTGCTTTTGGCAGTGTGGGCAGGTGCCATGTCCTGCTGGAAAATGAAGTCAGCATCCCCATAAAGCTCGTCTGCGGAAGGAAGCATGAAGTGCTCCAAAATCTCCTGGTAGACGGCTGCGTTGCCCCTGGACCTAATGAAGCACAGTGGACCAACACCAGCAGATGACATGGCTCCCCAAATCAACACAGACTATGGAAACTTCACACTGGACTTCAAGCATCTTGCAGTGTGTGCCTCTCCATTCTTCCTCCATACTCGGAGTCCTTGGACCTCTCCATTCTTCCTCCATACTCTGGGTCCTTGGTTTCCAAATGAGATGCAAAAGTTGCTCTCATCAGAAAAGAGGACTTTGGACCACTGAGCAACAGACCAGGTCTGTTTTTCTTTAGCCCAGGTAAGACGCATCTGACGTTGTTTGTTGTTCAGGAGCGGCTCGACAAGAGGAATACGACATTTGAAGCCCATGTCCAGGATCCGTCTGCGTGTGGTGGCTCTTGATGCACTGACTCCAGCCTCAGTCCACTCCTTGTGAAAATCCAACACTTTTGAATGGCCTTTTCCTGACAATCCTCTCTAGGCTGCGGTCATCCCTGCTGCTTGTGCACCTTTTTCTTCCACACTTTTTCCTTCCACATAACTTTCTATTAATGTGCTTTGATACAGCACTTTGGGAACATCCAACTTCTTTTGCAATTACCTTTTGAGGCTTTCCCTCCTTATGGAGGGTGTCAATGATGGTTTTCTGCACAACTGTCAGGTAGCAGTCTTTCCCATGATTGTGATTCCTACTGAACCAGACTGAGAGACCATTTAAAGGCTCAGGAACCCTTTGCATGTGTTATGGCTTAATTATCTGATTAGAGTGGGACACTTTGAGCCGAGAATATTGCACCTTTTCACAATATTCTCATTTTCTGAGATTGTGGATTTGGGTTTTCATGAGCTGTAAGCAATAATCATCACAATTATGACAAATCACGGCTTGAACTATCTTGCTTTGCATGTAATGAGTCTATCTCATATATTAGTTTCACCTTTTAAGTTACATTACTGAAATAAATGAACTTTTGCACGATATTCTAATTTTTCGAGTTTCGCCTGTGTGTGTGTATATATATATGTATATATATATATATACACACACACACACATACATATATATATATATATATATATACACACACACACATACATACATATATATATATATATACACACACACACACACACATACATATATATATACACACACACACACATACATACATACATACATACATAGTATAGGTGTACTGATTCCTTCAGACTGTTTGTCTTGGAGATAGACATCAAGTTTCTTGGAGTTTGATAAATAATATATGTTTGTGCGGATTTAATTTGTGAGTCTTTGTCCTGTTAAAGATATATTATCATTAGATATAATACAGACCTCAGCCCTGATTTAAAGTTTAACATTTTGAACAGCGTAAAAAATACACAAAGGAAGTGGGAAACAAAGTGGGGGAGGGAATTTTCTGGGGGAAGCCCAGAGTTGAACACCAATGTAATATATAACTGCTTACACTCATGATTTAAAATTCAGTATTTGTACATATTCTACTGAACTGCTATTTTGGTCTAATTTCCTGCATTTAGGAAACTTTCCAAATGATAGTTTACTGTCATATTCAGCGATTTCCTTTGTTGTTATAATAGAGTCAGCTCCGTCTGTGCTTTATTTTTTTTTCTTTAAATAGGAAACAGAGATGGTAACTATAATTGAACATTTTATGTAATATTTCCCTGCCTCGGGTACAGCCTATAAACTGTAAGAATGTGAATTTCCTCATTCTTGTCCTTTACAGTAAAAGAATCTGTATTGTGTTTATTTAAACAATAAATATTTTCTTTCTGCCAGGGTCATAACTATATGTATTATTTAGGTTTGATAGATTGTACTTTAGTGCTTATCATTTGATAGGTCCCCCGTAAATTTAATGAGATCATGCATGAAGGTCAGCTTGCACGAGTAGGGCTGCTGTTAAAAACCATGGGCCTCATAAAGCCAACATAACAGGGCCCCCTTCCCCAACCAAAAAAAAACCCAGTTTACTATGCTTCGAATATGAATGAACACATTGAGAGATGGGTACTGATCACTCATTGTGTTCATTCAGGAAAGGAAGGGGCTGGTAATTAGATACTTCCTCCATCCTGAAGAATCCTATCGCAGCTTGCAGTGTGCTTGCAGCTGCTGGTGGGAAGGAGCCCACATGGAAGAAAAATATATTTGAAATGTATTTTAAAAATATTCTTCCCAAATTTATTGCCATATATTTGAAATGCTACAATTTTGGCCATATTCAATATATTTAAAAAAATAAATAAATATTATATATATAATTATATATATATATACACATAAACACACACACAATGCATGTTGAAATGCATTTTTATTCCAAAATGTAATAAAAATATTTTTTAAAAATACATTTAAAATATACTGTATGTCTTTAAAAATACAAATCTACATTCCTGGAATGCATTTATACATTTTTTGTAAAAATATATATTAAAATGACATTTTTATATGTTAAAAAAAAATCTGAAGAATATATTTAAAAAAAATATCTATTTTTAAAAATATATTTTTTTAAATATATTCTTCAGATTTTTTTTAACATATAAAAAAGTCTCCACTTGCGTCTGGGTCCTGTGCCAAGTGGCTGCTCTGCTGGTTACTGAACACATGAGCTGCTCAGCACAGGCGCTATTTAGAGAAAGCTTTGCATTGTCTCAATGAATGCAAAAGTGTTCTCTGATTGGAGGAGATGGAGAGGCGGGGTGGTGATGTTGCACCCTCAGCCTCGTCCAATCAGAGAACTCTTTGCATACATTGGGAAAGTGCAAAGCGTTCTCAGAATGGCGCCCGTGCCAAGTAGACAAGTTCCCATGTTCACAATGAAGCAGGGCGGCCACTAGACGTGTGCATGCTGGAGATTTTTGTTCCGTTTTATTTCGGAAGCATTCGTTCACTGAAGAATTTTGTTTCGTCACATTTGTTATGTTGAAATGATTTGTTTTTGGAAATTCGTTTCATATTTCCAGCATTCATTTTGTATATTTGTTGGTCCGGGTGGATTCGAAAAATTTTGTCGTTTTTCTGGAAGATTGCTATATATTCAATATATTATTGAATCGGACAGATTCAGATTGGAAGGATTAAAAATTTTGAGGAGCTAGTCCAAAAAGTCAAGAGAAATGGCATTAGCTGATTGGACCATATCGACTGGCATCAAGTGCATCCGAATTAAAGAATGGAACAAAATTTGGATCCATTCCTTAAATGATTCTGAATTATCGAATAAATTCGAAAGTTGAACCCCTTCCCCCATTGGCCTGAAGCACTATTGCATCATGTGATGTCATCCAAATAAAACAAATACATTCATTCCATTATAATCTTTTTTTGGATTCGTTGACATTTGTCACTTTGTTCATTCAGAGATTCGTATACATCCAAATCTGCATAAATGAAATTTATGTCTGCAACATAATGCACATATCTAGTGGCCACTCGGCACAGGACCTGGAAGCAAGTGAAGATCACAGGAGTAGCGGTGATCTGCAAAATAAATGGGCTGTAAAGCACCTCAACCCACGATAAAATAGATTTTTTGCACATTGTGCGCTGTGGTGCATTGCAACGCAGGTATGTTTAGCAGGTGTAATGGGATACCATTTACAATAATTGGACCACAATGCATCTTACTGCAACAAGTTGGTGTGTACAGGCTCTGCAGTATTTTGTAGGAAAAAGAAAGAAGTAGAAAGAAGCATTTCCTCTCACGTGGAAGAAAAATATATTTTAAAAATATTCTTCCCAAATATATTGACATGTATTTGAAATACTACAATTTTGGTCATATTCAATATATTTCAAAATATATTTATTTCAGGTACTTATATAGCGCCGTTCATATAAGCAGTGCTTTACATATATATTGTACATTCATATCAGTCCCTAACCCTCAAGGGGTGTACAATCTAAGGTCCCTAACCCTCAAGGGGTGTACAATCTAAGGTCCCTAACCCTCAAGGGGTGTACAATCTAAGGTCCCTAACCCTCAAGGGGTGTACAATCTAAGGTCCCTAACCCTCAAGGGGCGTACAATCTAAGGTCCCTAACCCTCAAGGGGCGTACAATCTAAGGTCCCTAACCCTCAAGGGGTTACATTCACATTCATACATACACATACTAGGACCAATTTAGACAGGATCCAATTCATCTACCAGCATGTCTTTGGAGTGTGGGAGGAAACTGGAGTACCTGGAGAAAACCCACACAGGCACAGGGAGAACATGCAAACTCCAGGCAGGTGGTGCTGTGGCTGGGATTCAAATCAACGATCCTAGTACTGCCAGGAAGAAGTGCTAACCACTTAGCCACTGTGCTGCCCACTCTTTGCAAACCTTTATTATATACTGTATGTTGAAATGCGTTTTTTATATATTACAAAATATATGAAATATATTTTTAAACATAATTTTCAAATATACTGTGTCTTTAAAAAATGTAATCTACATTTTTGGAATGCATTTACAAAAATATATGTTAAAATGACTTTTTCAAATGTATAAAAAAAAATCTGAAGAATATATTTTAAAAAAATATTTTAAAAAATACTTTTCATATATTTTTCAATATATAAAAAATGCATTTCAGCATACAGTATATATACAGTCAGGTCCATAAATATTGGGACATCGACACAATTCTAACATTTTTGGCTCTATACACCACCACAATGGATTTGAAATGAAACAAACAAGATGTGCTTTAACTGCAGACTGTCAGCTTTAATTTGAGGGTATTTACATCCATACCAGGTGAACGGTGTAGGAATTACAAAAGTTTGCATATGTGCCTCCCACTTGTTAAGGGACCAAAAGTAATGGGACAGAATAATAATCATAAATCAAACTTTCACTTTTTAATACTTGGTTGCAAATCCTTTGCAGTCAATTACAGCCTGAAGTCTGGAATGCATAGACATCACCAGACGCTGGGTTTCATCCCTGGTGATGCTCTGCCAGGCCTCTACTGCAACTGTCTTCAGTTCCTGCTTGTTCTTGGGGCATTTTCCCTTCAGTTTTGTCTTCAGCAAGTGAAATGCATGCTCAATCGGATTCAGGTCAGGTGATTGACTTGGCCATTGCATAACATTCCACTTCTTTCCCTTAAAAAACTCTTTGGTTGCTTTTGCAGTATGCTTTGGGTCATTGTCCATCTGCACTGTGAAGCGGCGTCCAATGAGTTCTGAAGCATTTGGCTGAATATGAGCAGATAATATTCCCGAAACACTTCAGAATTCATCCGGCTGCTTTTGTCAGCAGTCACATCATCAATAAATACAAGAGAACCAGTTCCATTGGCAGCCATACATGCCCACGCCATGACACTACCACCACCATGCTTCACTGATGAGGTGGTATGCTTAGGATCATGAGCAGTTCCTTTCCTTCTCCATTCTCTTCTCTTCCCATCACTCTGGTACAAGTTGATCTCGGTCTCATCTGTCCATAGGATGTTGTTCCAGAACTGTGAAGGCTTTTTTAGATGTCATTTGGCAAACTCTAATCTGGCCTTCCTGTTTTTGAGGCTCACCAATGGTTTCCATCTTGTGGTGAACCCTCTGTATTCACTCTGGTGAAGTCTTCTCTTGATTGTTGACTTTGACACACATACACCTACCTCCTGGAGAGTGTTCTTGATCTGGCCAACTGTTGTGAAGGGTGTTTTCTTCACCAGGAAAAGAATTCTTCCGTCATCCACCACAGTTGTTTTCCGTGGTCTTCCGGGTCTTTTGGTGTTGCTGAGCTCACCGGTGCGTTCCTTCTTTTTAAGAATGTTCCAAACAGTTGTTTTGGCCACGCCTAATGTTTTTGCTATCTCTCTGATGGGTTTGTTTTGTTTTTTCAGCCTAATGATGGCTTGCTTCACTGATAGTGACAGCTCTTTGGATTTCATCTTGAGAGTTGACAGCAACAGATTCCAAATGCAAATAGCACACTTGAAATGAACTCTGGACCTTTTATCTGCTCATTGCAATTGGGATAATGAGGGAATAACACACACCTGGTCATGAAACAGCATAGAAGCCAATTGTCCCATTACTTTTGGTCTCTTAACAAGTGGGAGGCACATATGCAAACTGTTGTAATTCCTATACCGTTCACCTGATTTGGATGTAAATACCCTCAAATTAAAGCTGGCAGTCTGCAGTTAAAGCACATCTTGTTTGTTTCATTTCAAACCCATTGTGGTGGTGTATAGAGCCAAAAATTTTAGAATTGTGTCGATGTCCCAATATTTATGGACCTGACTGTATATATATGCACACCATATTTTTTGCTCCATAAGACACACTTTTTTCCCTCCAAAAAAGGGGGAGGAGGAATGTCAGTGCGTCTTATGGAGTGAATATGGAGCGGCCAGTCCGGTATTTCCGCCGCCGCCACCATGTCAGAATACCGGGCCAGCCGCTCAGCTCTTCTCTGCAGTAAGACCTTACCTGTTCCTCGGTCCAGCGCTGTACAGTCTTCCCGCATATCTTTAGTGTGGGCACCCGGCTTTGACAGCTGGGTGCCCACTGCGCATGCGTGAGAAGCGCTGCGCTTTGTGAATGGTGCGGCGTCTTCTGGGACACATGACAGGTCACAGCCGGGTGCCCACACTAAAGGGAGGACAACTCTGAGGAAGTGGGAAATTCAGGTACCCACTCCCCCTCCCTCCCCAAAGGTCCGCAGTCTCTTGGTCATCCCCTGCACTGTGTCCGCAGTCTCTTGGTCATCCCCTGTACTGTGTCCGCAGTCTCTGGTCATCCCCTGTACCGTGTCCGCAGTCTCTGGTCATCTCCTGTACCGTGTCCGCAGTCTCTGGTCATCCCCTGTACCGTGTCCGCAGTCTCTGGTCATCCCCTGTACCGTGTCCGCAGACTCTGGTCATCTCCTGTACCGTGTCCGCAGTCTCTGGTCATCTCCTGTACCGTGTCCGAAGTCTCTGGTCATCTCCTGTACCGTGTCCGCAGTCTCTGGTTATCTCCTGTACCGTGTCCGAAGTCTCTGGTCATCTCCTGTACCGTGTCCGCAGTCTCTGGTCATCTCCTGTACCGTGTCCGGAGTCTCTGGTCATCTCCTGTACCGTGTCCGCAGTCTCTGGTCATCTCCTGTACCGTGTCCGCAGTCTCTGGTCATCTCCTGTACCGTGTCCGCAGTCTCTGGTCATCTCCTGTACCGCGTCCGCAGTCTCTGGTCATCTCCTGTACCGCGTCCGCAGTCTCTGGTAATTTTCTGTACCGCGTCCGCAGTCTCTGGTCATCTCCTGTACCGCGTCCGCAGTCTCTGGTCATCTCCTGTACCGTGTCCGCAGTCTCTGGTCATCTCCTGTACCGCGTCCGCAGTCTCTGGTCATCTCCTGTACCGTGTCCGCAGTCTCTGGTCATCTCCTGTACCGTGTCCGCAGTCTCTGGTCATCTCCTGTACTATGTCTGCAGTCCATTGGTTCAGAATATTTATTTCTTGTTTTTCTCCTCTAAAACCTAGGCGCATCTTATGGTCAGGTGCGTCTTATGGAGCGAGAAATACGGTATATATAAATTGTAGTATTTCAAATATATGGCAATATATTTGGGAAGACTATTTTTAAAATATATTTTTCTTCCATGTGAGCCTAATCTCCTTTACACTAGTGATCCTACTATATAGGTACTTTGTAGCAAGTCAAAGGGTGAAAGACATTTGTGAACACAGCCAAGTACTGCATAAGCACCAGGATTTACCCCGTAGAGCCAACACCCAAGTGCTGGTAGTAAATGCTGACCCGGGATGATGCCTGAAGAAAGATGGCGCCATGCTTCTGGAGAAAAGAAAACAAATAAGGTCAGGGGGGGTACTGTAATCTCAGTGAGAAGTAATAAAAACCTACAGTACACATTACTTAGCATGCTGCACTACCCTTAGCATTGAAAATGTAATGCTCAAGTCTACATTAAAGTGGAGTTCCAGACATTTTTGTGTTTATTAAAAATCAGCAGCTACAAAAACTGTAGCTGCTGACTTTTAATAAACACACACTTACCTGTCCTGGGGTCCAGCGATGTACTCACCCGCGCCGTCCCTTCTCTCCTTCTGTTCTCCACGGCGCTGACATCTCTACTGTGGGCACTAAGCTGTGACAGCTTGTGGCTTCACAGCCTGGTGCCCATTGCGCATGCACGAGTCGTGCCTCCTGATTGGTCCGGCAGTCTCCTGGGACTTGTGAAGGTTCCCAGGAGACTGCGGGAGCAAGGAGGGGGTACACAGCAAACTGAGCCAGAAGTGGGAGCGGGTACCTGTCAAAAACAGGGCCCCGCTCCCCCCCAAAAGGTGCTAAATATGGCAGTGGAGGGGAAGGGGAGGCAAATTAAAGCTTTCACTTTTGGGTGGAACTCCGCTTTAACAGCCCCATCTTCTGATGCACAGGTGCTCCCTCCTGAACACATATCTTTCTTCCATAATACTGTATCTCGTCTCTTTCCAGTCCTCCGCTCTGGTTAGACACAATGGCACTCTTGTATGAGCAATGCTTTTGCTATCTCCTATCATAATGTGATGCATTCTTGCTCCATTTGGCCCGACTATTTTGACTTGGACAATATCTTGCGGTGCTTCCTTGTTGGAGACAGATCAAGGCGTGTTTGTCCAAAGGTAAAAAAAAAAAATTACATTGCCTCTGTATACAAATACCTTAGCCATTTCCTTGTGACAGTAAATACCGTGAGGCTTTGGAAGACACTTTCGAGAAGCATTATCGAACAACTAATACCTGATTATATAGTAATTGTTTGCTGGCTGAGGTTACAAGACACATATTTGCATGGTTGCATGGATCATTAGGTAAAATGAATAAATCGCGTGTCTCACGTGGACCTTCCGTGAAATCCTGGAAACCAAACCAAGGAAGCAACTGAATTTGCTCAAAATCCTTCAGATCCAACATCAGGCACATAGAAGAGAGCTGGCAGAAAAAAGACCAAATCTGCCATAAATTTATACATATATATATTTCAGGTACTTATATAGTGTTGGCAATGTACGCAGCACATTACATATATATTGTACATTCACATCAGTCCCTAACTCTCAAGGGGGGTACAATCCAAGGTCCCTAACTCACATTCATACATACACATACTAGGGACAATATAGACAGGAGCCAATTAACCTACCAGCATGTCTTTGGAGTGTGGGAAGAAACCGGAGTACCTGGAGGAAACCCACGCATGCACAGGGAGAACATGCAAACTCCAGGCAGGTGGTGCCACGGTTGGGAATTGAGCCAACGACCCTAGTACTGCCAGGTGGAAGTGCTAACCATTTAGCCACTGTGCTATAAATGTGAATAAAGCACTTGGACCGGATGGCATACACCCACGGGTCCTTAAAGAATTGAGTTCTGTCATTTTGAGCCAGACTAACTATGTATTTGGACATTCTGTATGGGGTGTGACAAGACTAGAGATGTAATGTCACATTTTGGTGCAACAAAAATCTTCATTATATAAGTTCCAATTTTCTTGTAGAAATTGTAAAGTTTTGATACCGTCGCTTTTCAACAAGTTGTACATGTGCTTAACACCCTTCATCTACCACCATTGGAAAGCTTGAGGGTTTTTGTAAGAGGGCATTACTGATGGATTAAATAGAATCGCTGATAGGGGCAGATGGGGTGAAATTAGATTGGTGGCATAGCTGGCCACTGTCAAAGAGTTGCGTTGACGGGTCAGTGATCTGGGGTCTTTGAGGTGAAGGATTATATTATATATGGGAAAAGGACAGCATTCTGCCGAAGTGGGTCCTGATGGGTAGTTCATGGAAAGCACGTATTGATGCAAGCAGGGGCGGACTGACAACTCATGGGGCCCCCGGGCAATAGGGGATCATGGGGCCCTTGTGTCCTTGCCCAAACTCAAAAAAGCCTATGAAAAAAGGTACCAGGGGCATCTCATGGGGCCCCCTACTGACCCCGGGCCCTAGGGCAGTGCCCGAGTTTCCAAATGGTCAGTCCGCCCCTGGATGAAAGAGAAGCAATTTGCTACTTTGAAATAATTTTTTTAGACAGGCCATGGCCAAATGACCTGCTAGTCTACGGTAGTATAACACTGAGGCTGACAGTCTTGGTCTCTTATGATTCCAAATAAAACGATTGTAAGCTCTAACGAGCCGGGCCCTCTGATTCCTCTTGTACCAAACTGTATTGTAACTGTAATGTCTACCTTCACTTTGTAAAGTGCTGAGCAAACTGTTGGCGCTATATAAATCCTGTATAATAATAATAATTTAAAAATTTTCATTGTTCAATTCTCAGCATGTGAACTGAGCAGGGCTGAGGGGGTACCACCAGTCCTCCTGTACAGGACCCAGGCCAGCAGGGGGGCCCAGGCAACTGGGTGAATCAGATGTGGGCAGGGAGGGTGATAGGCACAGTGGGGGGAGGTACAATTACTGGAACCGATCCTCTGTTTGGCTCTCTCTGCAGCAGCTGAAAGCTGGCTTCTTCTCCTCTCCATCCGGCTGGGTTTCAGCTGCTGCAGAGAGAACCACACAGAGGACCGTTTCCAGTCATTTCCTCCCCGCCGCACCCTTCACCCTCCCTGTGCACCATATGTTTACCCCTGCTGCCCTGGCCCCTCTATGTACCCCCACTCCCGTAATGCTGCTGTCTTCCCTCCTTTCCTTCCCACTTGCAGCTGCAAGCACACAAGAGGATCCCTCAGGATTGAGAGTGGGGGAAGCGTCCAGTGAATATGTCACATTTCCCAGTCCCTTCCTTTTCTGAATGAACACAATGAGTGATCGGTACCAATCACTCACTATGTTCATTCATAACTGAATCATAAACAATGAAAAATGCAGCGCTAATCTATATCACAATAAATAATCATAAAGTCCAAATAATCAAAAAAGGTAATTGAATCATAGTAAACTGTGTTTTCTTTGGGGGGGCCCTGTCAGGTTGGCTTTATGGGGCCCCGTGGTTCCTAACAGCAGCCCTGGAACTCAGTATGGATTAATTTGCCGGAAACTAAAATAGTGTAAGAGCTCAGGTAAATTAGTCATTTTCATTTGAATCCAAATGAATATATCATAGAACCAGGGGCGGACTGACAACTCATAGGGCCCCCGTGCAATAGGGGATCATGGGGCCCCTGTGTCCTTGCCCACACTCAAAAAAAGCCTATGAAAAGGTACCAAGGGCATCTCATGGGGCCCCCTACTGACCCCAGGCCCTCGGGCAGTGCCTGAGTTCCCAGTCAGTCTGCCCCTGCATAGAACTTACATATAGTATTTATGTGTGCCAAGCAGCAAAAGACCTCCTATTTTCATAAGCCGACCTCCTCTATTGCTCATATAGGGTAGGGGGCCATCCAAGAGCCAGATATGGGGGCACAATAATGGCCAGCATTTGGATTTTCACATGTCTGTGATGCAAGCTGTTACAACCAATATATTTATATGTACAGTTGCAAGAAAAAGTATGTGAACCCCTTGGGATTACGTGGAGTTTTGCATGAATTGGGCATAAAATGTGCTCTGAACGTCATCTAAGTCACAACAATAGAAGAACACAGTCTGCTGAACATAATACTACACAAACATTAGATGTTGCCATGGTTTAATTGCACATAACATGTAAACATTCACAGTGCAGGGAGGAAAAAGTATGTGAACCTTTGGACTTAATAACTGGTTGACCCTCCTTTGGCAGCAATAACCTCAACCAAACGTTTCCTGTAGTTGCAGATCAGACCTGCACAACGATCTGGAGTAATTTTGGACCACTCCTCTTCACAAAACTGTTTCAGTGTAGCAATATTCTTGGGATGTCTGGTGTGAATCGCACTCTTAAGGTCATGCCACAGCATTTCAATCGGGTTGAGGTCAGGACTCTGACTGGGCCACTCCAGAAGGCGTATTCTGTGCTGTTGCAGCCATTGGTTTGTTGAATTACTTGTATGCTTTGGGTCATTGTCCTGTTGCCTCACCCATCCTCTGCAGAGCTTCAGTTGGCGGACAGATGGTTGTACGTTTTCCTGCAAAATGTCTTGATAAACTCTGGAATTCATTTTCCCATCAATGACAACAATCCATCCAGGCCCTGAGGCAGCAAAGCAGCCCCAAACCATGATGCTCCCTCCGCCATGTTTTACAATGGGGATGAGGTTTTGATGTTGGTGTGCTGGGCCTTTTTTTCTCCACACATAGTGTTGTGTGTTCTTCCCAAACAACTCAATCTTGGTTTCATCTGTCCACAGTATATTTTGCCAGTAGTGCTGTGGAACATCCAGGTGCTCTTTTGCAAACTTCAAACGTGCTGCAATCTTCTTTTTGGACAGCAATGGCTTCCTCCGTGGTGTCCTCCCATGTACTCCATTCTTGTTTCATGTTTTCCTGATTGTAGATGTGTCAACAAAAATGTTAGCATGTGCCAGAGATTTCTGTAGGTCTTTAGCTGACACTCTGGGATTCTTCTTTACCTCATGCAGCATTCTGCGCTGTGCTCTTGCAGTCATTTTTACAGGACGACCACGCCTAGGGAGAGTAGCAACAGTGCTAAACTTTCTCCATTTGTAGACAGTCTGTCTTACCGTGGATACATGAACATCAAGGCTTTTGGAGATACTTTTGTAACCCTTTCCAGCTTCATGCAAGTCAGCAATTCTTGATCGTAGGTCTTCTGATAGCTCTTTTCTGCGAGGCATGGTTCACATCAGACAGTGCTTCTTGAAACCAGTAAACCCAAAACAGGTGTGTGTTTTTTAAGGGCAGGACAGGTGTCAGCAACACATCCAATATCATCACACTGATTGGAGTCAAAGTTGGCTCACTCCTGGCTCCAATTAACTCTAGGAGAAGTCATTAAGCTAGGGCTTCACATACTTTTTCCTCCCTGCACTGTGAATGTTTACATGTTATGTGCAATTAAACCATGGCAACATCTAATATTTGTGTAGTATTATGTTCAGCAGACTATGTTCTTCTATTGTTGTGACTTAGATGCCGTTCAGAGCACATTTTATGCCCAATTCATGCAAAACTCCACGTAATCCCAAGGGGTTCACATACTTTTTCTTGCAACTGTATATGTTTTCCTTTTTAGATTTTATCATTCAGCCCCTGAAGAAGCGATTGTTGTCACGAAACATGTTGGGCCATTCTTCTAGCGGCTTAATGTCCCTCATCCCCCCGTGACGGGAGTGACTTTGGGGGGTGGGGAGACCCCTGTATCAGCTCCTCATGTTCCTCTTATGTGTAGGCACCCTGTGCCTGTTAGGGGTGCATGGTGATCTGTCCTAATATTGTATGTCTTGGTTTGGTGGGGTATGGGGGTTGTCCATTGTTTAATGCCATGGGGTTGTCCCATTGTTCTATTGCATGTCTGGCTTGGGAGCAAACTATTATGGGTTGTATGTGTTTGTGTATTGGCTTGGTGGGGGGTGTCTCTGGTTGCTAGATTTGGTTTGCCACGCCGTGTCCATATGCAGGGAGGTGGGTTGTTCCATTGAGTGTATATATCTTGTGTTTGTGTTAAAATAAAGCAGTTGACTTCCTGTGTTAAGAAGAGTCTGGTCCTGTCTTATTTCCTGTATGGTCAGCGGTGGTGTCCAGGAATCTGTGTTCGGACAGGGAAGCGAGAGTATAACGGAAATACCCAAGTGCGGTCTGGGTCCAGTTTCGTGACACCCTCCATAGGACTTTTCCTGGTGGTTACAGTATGTCTTATCACTAATCTTGCTCCTTCGATATGGCGGGATGTGTGACATTGTCCGCAGGGACATTGTACAATGGAAATTTTAAACTAAAAATGTTTTTCTGTCATGACTTATTGTAATAATAAAATACAAATGATTTTACTAATATGTGTATATGTATTCTGTGCCTTAAAGTCCATTTTTTCCCTCTGCCTATTTTCTTTTCCTCCTTTTTCAGTCTAGTAAATTAGGACGTTCAAAATTGAAAGTGACCTAACACCCGAGTGCACTTTAAATCTCTTTTTTTCCCCTAATCTAGTCAAACTTAAAAAAATTTAAAATTTTTCAGGAAGACATTTTTTTCCCTTATTGGAGACCTTGGACCATGAATTATAAAGCTTATTTCCTTCCTCGGGATCAGCTTTGGGTATAGGGTTCTGTGTATGGAGATTTTCAATTTATTTGTTCATTTTTTTCTGTTGGTTGGACTTGTGTCTGTGTCTCAATGGACTTGTGTATATTTTCAACCTAAATATGTAACTACCGGTATGTTGTATTTTTTTGCCATCGGTTTACAGTCCAGTCAGAGATTTGAATACATCTGAATCTCTGAAAATGAGATTTTCTTATGAAAAATTAACCAAAACAAAATGAATCGCACATATCTAGAATTAACCATGACTTGAGCAAATAAAAATATCCCATGTAAAATCCAGGACTAGGATCCAGGGGGCTGTACAGAAATACAGCCATCGTGGAGACTTAGCCCTTGAGTCAGGCCTATTTCTCCCTAAATCTTCTAGTGGCCCAGATCATTTCTTTTTTGGTTCCACGCATTATATCTTTTAGGTTTTCTAGTCTACCCTTACCTGATGAATTATACATAGGTTTTATTTTGAGACAGAAAGGGCTTTAATTTGGTTGCAAAATTGGATACATACAGTATATTTGGTCTTTGGTTTTATTGGGAATAAAGTGTAAAACATTTGAAAATTGAATTTTCCTGTAATTGTTCCCAGCACAACAATTACGTAATTTGTGCACCCCTATATATATATTATTTAAAATATAACTCTGCCCCAAATTACATCACCAATCTGTGGGTATTATGAATTTAAATGAAATTGAGGGTATTAATATAATATGTCACTAATTGATGAGCACCTGATCACGATTTTCATTTTTAGAGGAGTATTTTATGTGCAATTAATTTGATATTGATTTGAAGGTGATTAATTGGTTCTAAAATTATTTAATTATTTTATTTGGTATTTATACACTTTTATTGGTTGTTTGCATTATGAATTTGAATTAATTTAATGGCACATATCTAGTTATTATTTATTGAGAAATATTCAGGAGCGCAACATATATTTGTAAATATTTTTATACACAGTTGTAGTTATGTGTTTCATGTTTGCGATCCTCTAGAAACTGTCACACCTTTGGCTCGCAAGTTATTCCAATTTATACATACATCACCAATCTTGTCTCCAAATATCACCCAAACCATCCTCTCTGCTCCTCGCTCGACCTCCTGCTCTCTAGCTCCCTTGACTCCTCCTCCCATACTCGTCTCCAGGACTTCTCCAGAGCCTCCCCATCCTCTGGAACTCTCTACCCCAATCTATCTGACTATCGCCTACTCTGCCCACTTTTAGGCGATCTCTGAAAACCTATCTCTTCAGGGAAGCCTATCCTGCCTTCAGCTAATAATGGAATCTTCTACTCCTCCTACCAGTCCATCCCCCACAGTTACAACATTTTGTACCACTAGCCCCTCCCTCTTAGATTGTAAGCTCCAAGGAGCAGGGCCCTCCCAACCAGGGGCGGACTGACCATTTGGAAACTCGGGCACTGCCCGAGGGCCCGGGGTCAGTAGGGGGCCCCATGAGATGCCCCTGGTACCTTTTTCATAGGCTTTTTTGAGTTTGGGCAAGGGCACAGGGGCCCCATGATCCCCTATTGCCCGGGGGCCCCTGCTCCCAACCCTCTTGTATTGAACTGTATTGTTGCTGTATTGTCTCCCGTTATATTGTAAAGTGCTGAGCAAACTGTTGGCGCTACATAAATCCTGTGTAATAATAATAATAATGTGCCATTAGTGTAACTTTTATACAACATAGTGGAATGGCAAAGCTCATAGTAAATGTATGCACTTTAGTTTAGGAGAGCTTTATTCCTTTTTTGATGTTACATTGCGACACATAACAGTTTACATAAATGGTTAGCGTAAGGTTAAGATACGATTCTGTTGGGTTGATGAGGGCACAAATTAATATGATGGTGATTTTTTTACAGGTCGGATCCAGACCCCCCCCCCCCCCCAGGTATCAGCAGATTATGTCTAATAGTGATCTATTGCTGACTGTGATTAGCCAGCAATAGATCATTATACAGCCGTGATCTGCATGTTACTATACACCTGGTGTAGACACTATGTGGAAACATTCTGTTTACATCCTTTTCTATAGCATGCTCCTATGGAGCAAACCGTAGAACACGGGGGTCAAACTGGCGGTCCTCCAGCCAGTGGTGTATTTAGGTTTCGTGCTGCCCTAGGCAACACAAAAATTGGCTCCCCCCTCCATGGAGAGACGCTGACACCAGCCAATACCCACCTTCCTCACGAAGAGAGCCTGACATTGACCAACAACACCCCAGTCACTCGAGAGCGCCTTCCACTACCACTGCTCACCATACACTGGCAACCCCCTGACCCTGTGAGAGAGAAGACACTCACCACAGCTCCCCGGGAACAAGAGTCAGGCTCTGCATACACCATCAAGCAGCCCGCAGCCCCTCTCAGATCCTGCCTGGTCCCCATGCTACATGTGTCCCTTCTTCCTTTTCTTCTTTCAAGGGACAGAATTGCCCCCCCTGAAAAATGCTGCTGCCCCCCTGAAAAATGCCACCCTAGGCAACTGCCTTGTTTGCCTTGTGGTAAATACGCCCCTGCCTCCAGCTGTTGCCAAACTACAAGTCCCATGAGGCATTGCAAGATTGACGGTTACAAGCATGACTCCCAAAGGCAGAGGCATGATGGGACTTGTAGTTTCGCAACAGCTGGAGGGCCGCCAATTTAACACTCCTACCATAGAAGCATCACATCAAGAACTGATCATTACAGGTCCTGGGCTGAGTACTGGATGCCAGCTGTCATTGACAACCCCTGCCCTTGCCAGGACTGATTCTTGGTGGGATGTTAAAACATTTATTATTATTATCATTATTATAATACAGGATTTATATAGCGCCAACAGTTTTCTCAGTGATTTACTTTTACAAATACTATTGACAGGGTTCTCTTGTCTTTGAACCAGTTGTCAACCGCCTACCACCATACATGTGATCTGTCATTTTTAGGTAGCTTGCGCACCCGCCACCCCTTCTGTGTTGTCATTCGCTACAGCACAAGCCAATCAGCCAATGTTTTATAGCTGGGACCTGCTGATCAGCTTAGTGTATGACAGTTCAGAGCCCTGTTTTTACTAAGAACAAGTCATTGAAATAGCAATGGATGTGGAATGTTAGCTTTGCTTTGTTTTGTATGTACTGCAGGTATGAGATATCCCAGCATGCACTGGTAAACCAACCAGTGAACCAGAAAGACATCAGCCAGCAGTCACTTATGGTTCATTTGTATATATTCTGGTAGAGTCTGGTGCAGACGTCACGTTTGGCGTGCAGTGTGAAGCAGCAGGAGGGTGAGCGGGGTCTGGACTGAAGCGGAGCAACTAGTAGAGGCACACATGATGTGCAACACGGGAACGCTAGAGCGGAAGGTGAGTGTGGACTGGAGAGAGAGGACTGAGCCACGAAGGATCAGCAGAACTGGCAGATAAGAGCAGGAAAAACTAGCAATGTCACATGTGGTGCACAGTGTGGGAGCAATATAGCGGGAGGTAACCAGGGACCAGAGAGAGAAGAGAATCAGCAAACCAGAGGATCAGCAGAGCTGGGAGTTACTACTGAATGGGGGTTCTGCAGAGCTGGGGGTACTACTGAGTGGGGGATCAGCAGAGCTGGGAGTTACTTCTGAGTGGAGGATCAGCAGAGCTGGGGGTTGCTACTGAGTGCGGGATCAGCAGAGCTGGGGGTTACTACTGAGCAGGGGATCTGCAGAGCTGGGGGTTACTACTGAACAGGGATAAGCAGAGCTGGGAGTTACTACTGAGTGGAGGATCAGCAGAGCTGGGGGTTACTACTGAGTGAGGGATCAGCAGAGCTAGGGGTTACAACTGAGTGGGGGGATCAGCAGAGCTGGTAGTTACTACTCAGCGGGAAATCAGCCGAGCTGGGGATAATACTGAGCAGGGGATTAGCAGAGCTGGGGGTCACTACTGAACAGGGATCAGCAGAGCTGGGGTTACTACTTAGTGAGGGATCAGCAGAGCTAGGGGTTACAACTGAGTGGGGGGATCAGGAGAGCTCTGGGTTACTACTGAGCGGGATATCAGCAGAGCTGGGGGTTACTACTGAGTATGGGAATCAACAAAGCTGGGGGTACAGCTGAGCATGGGATCAGCAGAGCTGAGGGTACTACTGTGTGGGGGATCAGCAGAGCTCTGGGTTACTACTAAGTGAGGGATCAGCAGAGCTAGGGGTTGCTATTGAGTGAGGGATCAGCAGAGCTAGGGGTACTACTGAGCAGGGGATCAGCAAAGCTGGAGGTACTACTGAGCGTGGGATCAGCAGAGCTGGGAGTTACTACCAAGCAGGGGATCAGCAGAGCTGGGAGTTATGAGTTACTACTGAGTGGGGGATCAGCAGAGCTGGGGGTACTACTGAGAAGGGGATCAGCAGAGCAGGAGGTTACTACTGAGTGGAAGATCATCAGAGCTGGGGGTACTACTGAGCGGGGGATCAGCAGAGCTGGGGGCTACTACTGAGTGGGGGAATCAGAAAAGCTTGGGGATACTACTGAGCATGGGATCAGCAGAGCTGAGGGTACTACTGTGTGGGGGATCAGCAGAACTGGGGGTTACTACTACACAAGGCATCAGCAGAGCTAGGGGTTACTATTTAGTGGGGGATCAGCAGAACTGGGGAGTACTACCGAGTGGGGGATCAGCAGAACTGGGGAGTACTACTGAGTGGGGGATGAGCAGAGCTGAGGGTTACTACTGAGCAGGGGATCAGCAGAGCTGGAGGTTACTACTGAGTGTGGTATCAGCAGAGCTGGGGGTTACTACAGAGCAGGGGATCAGCAGAGCTGGAGGTTACTACTGAGTGTGGTATCAGCAGAGCTGGGGGTTACTACAGAGCAGGGGATCAGCAGAGCTGGGGACTACTACTGAACAGGGGAACAGAAGAGCAGGCTTTTAATACTGAGCCAGGGATCAGCAAAACTGAGTGGGGCATTAACAGAGCTGGGGGTACAACTGAGCAGAGGATCTGCTGAACGAGGCTACCAATGCTAAACAGGGGTACCAATGAGCTGAGGAACTGCTGATCTGGGGTCCTACTGGACATGCTTAAAACAAATAGAAAATCGACACACACAGGGCATCTGACAAGCTTCATTAAAGCTTAAAAAAGCATCAAAAACACATAATAAAAATCTTGTTGTACACACTATAATGTGTGCTGAAGTCAAAGCAAGTGTAAATGAGCCTTTATTCCTGCCAGTGCCTTATCAATGAACTCATAGAAGTCTCTGAAGAGGCAATCTCATGTAGAACAATGCCATTGCTGCAACATGACTGCCCTCTACTGGTCATCATGCATTATTGTTAAACCCGATCTGTTTCAGGACATGAATGTTTCACAGAGATCATACACACCAGTCTCTGCCCCCACAAGGAACTTACAATAAATTCTGCTGAACAACTTATAACAATAGAAAGATTTCAACAAAATTAGCCACCTGCTGCCCGGGGCAATTTTAAAATGTTTCACATACGTGTTAAAATCTGCGTTTTTTTGCTGGAAAATTACTTAGAACTCGCAAACGTTATATATTTTCTGAAAGTAGAGGCCCTGGATAATAAAATGGTGGTTGCTGCAATTTTTTTATGTTACACAATATTTCTGCAGCCATTTATCAAACATAAAAACAACAATAAAATTGATTTTAGTGCACACAAACGCAATACCCAATTTTTTGGGTAAAATATAAAATGTTGCGACGAGTAAATGGATACCAAACGTGTCAAGATTTAAAATTGTGCACGCCTGTGAAATGGCAACAAATTACAGAATCTAAAATTGTCCACAGATGACAGTTTAAAAGCTTTTACAGGTCACCAGTTTAGAGTCAGGACCAGGGGCGGACTGACCATTCGAGCACTCGGGCCCGGGGTCAGTAAGGGGCCCCATGAGATGCCCCTGGTACCTTTTTCATAGGCTTTTTTGAGTTTGGCAAAGGACACAGGGGCCCCATGATCCCCTATTGCCCGGGGGCCCCACGAGTTGTCAGTCTGCCCCTGATGATGACCCTAGAATTGTTGCTCCCCCTCCAGGGGTGGACTGACCATTTAGCCACTCAAGCACTGCTCGAGGGCCCGGGGTCAGTAAGGGGCCCCATGAGATGCCCCTGGTACCTTTCATAGGCTTTTTTGGGTGTAGTTTGAGTGTGGGCGAGGACACAAGGGCCCCATGATTTCCTATTGCCTAGGGGCCCCATGAGTTGTCAGTCCGCCCCTGTCTCACTCTGACATTCGCAGTGATACCTCGCATGTATGGTGCAAACACTAGTTCATTACGAATGCCACACCCAGGGGCGGACTGACAACTAATGGGGCCCCCGGGCAATAGGGGATCATGGTGCCCCTGTGTCCTTGCCCAAACTCAAAAAAGCCTATGAAAAAGGTACCAGGGGCATCTCATGGGGCCCCCTACTGACCCCGGGCCCTCGGTCAGTGCCCGAGTTTCCAAATGTTCAGTCCACCCCTGGCCACACCTACACGTGAGTTAGCATTTGCGTGTAAATGTATGCATGGGGGGGGGGCGCTTTAACATTTTTTACTCCTTTTTTTTTTAACTTTACTTAAATGTATTTTGTTTACACAGTTTAATATTTTTTTATTAAACTTTATTGCTAACACAAGGTGGGGGGGGGGGGGGGGGTTAAATAAATCTTCAGGCCTAAAATGATTTTTCAAATGTGTGCAAAAACTGCTCTGGCAGTGAGTGGGTTAAATCGCTGGTGCAAGGACAGGGGCGGACTGACAACTCATGGGGCCCCCAGGCAATATGGGATCATGGGGCCCCTGTGTCCTTGCCCAAACTCAAAAAAACCTATGAAAAAGGTACCAGGGGCATCTCATGGGGCCCCCTACTGACCCCGGGCCCTCAGGCAGTGCCCGAGTTTCCAAGTGGTCAGTCCGCCCCTGGCTGTGACCATTGATCACTGCTGTATGTTGGGGGGGGGGTCAAATCATTCCTAGTCCATGGCTGGAGGGGGTCAGCAACACTGAGCGGCCACTTTCATATGCAGAGCTCAGTACAGCCCCGATGTAGGGAGGGGTTAGAGCGTCTGTCTTGTTTTGCTGCTTCCTGTGTCCCCTCTTGGGAGATTTCTTCTCACTTCCTGTACTGAAGAGAAGGGGGGGGAGGGAGAAATAAGGTGAGGTGCCAGCATCCAACTTTTCTGGCAAATGACAGAATTCCTACCTATGTCCCCATATGGCCTAGTTTATGCTTGCTTTGCTATCTGAAGAGCGATCCGCATTTCCATTGCTCTCCAGAGCATCGCCTCTCTGCCACCTGTTTTAACCCCCTAAGTGCTGGACTGCCATGCTGCAATCTTTTGCATTGTAGGTGGTTGCAGTGAGGCCCCGAAAGCTACAGGGGGTAGCCTCTGCAACTAAAGGGGGAGCTGTTGAGGGGTGGTAATAATGGCTCAACCATGGCGTTTTAATGTCAGTCCGCCCCTGTGCCAAGCAGTGGCTGTAATCCCCGCCGTGGCCACGACATATGCCACGACGCCCCAAGCGATTGGGGGGAACTCAGCTGCAGAGTTGTACCCCCCCCCCCCATCGTGTGAACGATTACTGAACCATGTCTATAGACCTGTGGGGCTGCAATGTTAGAGTTCTGGTGGGCAGCTGGGAAGAGGTGGTAAAACTGTGGCTCAGCTGGTTTACCATCTCTGAGCTACCCACATGAAAGTGCCATAAAGCCAAACTTCAAACTGCTGAGCCTGTTCCATGCAGTCGGGTCTCAGGTCCCCCCCCCCCCCCCCCCCCAACACTGCAGGAATGAAATGCTCATGTGAACGGGCTGCCCTATACTGCGCGGGAAACAGCGCGCAAAAAAAAAAAACGCACATTGCAGCGATACTAGCAGGGGCGGACTGACCATTTGGAAACTCGGGCACTGCCCGAGGGCCCGGGGTCAGTAGGGGGCCCCATGAGATGCCCCTGGTACCTTTTTCATAGGCTTTTTTGAGTTTGGGCAAGGACACAGGGGCCCCATGATCCCCTATTGCCCGGGGGCCCCATGAGTTGTCAGTCCGCCCCTGGACACTACATATGATGGGGCCTTCAAAAATAGCAGGCAGCCAATGAGCTTTAAAAATTAAAAAGTAATGAGAGGAATGCAGAGGCTGCCACTCTACAAATGCCTGCTGGGGGCAGTGCTGAGTCACAACCAGACCAGCCAAGCACCCAAAAGGACTGGAGCAAAGGTTGCCATGACAGTCAGGCAGGTGGTGGTGTGTGACGTCACACTGCCATGGCATCGACAGGTCTCCTTCATGTTATTACTTACTGAGGGGAGGGGTGTTCTTCCTGGAGGGCTGCTGACGTCAACCCTTGCCCCTCCCTCCACGCACAGGCTGAGGATCGTGCTTAGAGACAGGGGATTCATCCCAGTGGCCGGGCTCCGCCCCCAGAATGCACCGTGCCAACCAACATGGCGGCGCCCATTGAGAGACAGCGTGCCGGTCCCATGGCCGGTTTCCCGCTGCCTGTGCCCGTGGGGAAGCCGGTGGAGGACAGCCAGGGGACAGAGGAGAAGGGGAAGAAGCCGTGCCGGGCATGTGTGGACTTCCGGAGCTGGTTGAAGGAGCAGAGGAGGCACAGTGCGGCTCCCCAGGTGAGGAGGAAGACGGACCAGGGGAAGGACATTCACCTTCATTTACAGCAGTGGTCTCCAAACTGTGGCCCTTTGCTTGTTTTTATCCGGCTCTTGGGCCATACACAGCAACAGTGGGACATCGTTCCTGGCGCTGACAACAATGGGGCACTATCCCCCCCCCCCCCTGACACCAATGATGGGGCCCTATTCCCCCCACTGACACCAATGATGGGGCCCTATTCCCCCCACTGACGCCAATGATGGGGCCCTATTCCCCCCACTGACGCCAATGATGGGGCCCTATTCCCCCCCACTGACGCCAATGATGGGGCCCTATTCCCCCCACTGACGCCAATGATGGGGCCCTATTCCCCCCACTGACGCCAATGATGGGGCCCTATTCCCCCCACTGACGCCAATGATGGGGCCCTATTCCCCCCACTGACGCCAATGATGGGGCCCTATTCCCCCCACTGACGCCAATGATGGGGCCCTATTCCCCCCACTGACGCCAATGATGGGGCCCTATTCCCCCCACTGACGCCAATGATGGGGCCCTATTCCCCCCACTGACGCCAATGATGGGGCCCTATTCCCCCCACTGACGCCAATGATGGGGCCCTATTCCCCCCACTGACGCCAATGATGGGGCCCTATTCCCCCCACTGACGCCAATGATGGGGCCCTATTCCCCCCACTGACGCCAATGATGGGGCCCTATTCCCCCCACTGACGCCAATGATGGGGCCCTATTCCCCCCACTGACGCCAATGATGGGGCCCTATTCCCCCCACTGACGCCAATGATGGGGCCCTATTCCCCCCACTGACGCCAATGATGGGGCCCTATTCCCCCCACTGACGCCAATGATGGGGCCCTATTCCCCCCACTGACGCCAATGATGGGGCCCTATTCCCCCCACTGACGCCAATGATGGGGCCCTATTCCCCCCACTGACGCCAATGATGGGGCCCTATTCCCCCCACTGACGCCAGTGATGGGGCCCTATTCCCCCCACTGACGCCAATGATGGGGCCCTATTCCCCCCACTGACGCCAGTGATGGGGCCCTATTCCCCCCACTGACGCCAGTGATGGGGCCCTATTCCCCCCCCACTGACGCCAGTGATGGGGCCCTATTCCCCCCCCACTGACGCCAGTGATGGGGCCCTATTCCCCCCCACTGACGCCAGTGATGGGGCCCTATCCCCCCCCCACTGACGCCAGTGATGGGGCCCTATCCCCCCCCCACTGAC